>NC_138356.1:39271438-39316438 GCF_046562875.1 Panthera onca
AGAAAAGCAACTGTACAGGAGAGACCTTAGGTACAAAGGAGGGGCTATGCCCTCGGAGGAGGCCCTTGGAGGAAGTGGCAGAAGGTCAGGAAGCCAACTTTAAATGCCCGTGATCCCTCTGACAAAACCATTCCCAAGCGAGTTTAGCATTGTGCCATTAATCTTTTGTATTCCATACCTTCCTTGGTTTTATTTTCTGGCAACACTTCCGACTATACTCCAGTAACCCCAACCCAGCTGACTGGTATGTGGTTGTATCACAATTAAAACACCTTTTTAGGGGCGCCTGGGTGGCTCAGGGGGTTAAGTGCCTGACTCTTGATTTTGGCTCAGGTCACGATCTCACGGTTTGTAGGACTGAGTCCTGTGTCGGGCTCAGAGCTGGGCGTGGAGCCTGCTTAAGATTCTCCTTCTCCCTCTGTTCCTCCTTCCCTACTCTCTCTCAAATAAATAAAGGAAATCTTTTAAAAAAAAAAAAAAAAAAAAAACCTTTTCAAAGGCTCTTGCAGCCCATGACCCTGGTGTGTATGGTTTTACCAGTGTCCAAAATACGCAAAGGGATTTTTAGCAGTCAATCCAGTTTTGCTAAAAAAAAAAAAAAAAAAAAAAAACCAAAAGGGCTTCCACAGTCTTTTAAGTACTAGGAGCCTCTAAACTCTAGAACTCTTGTTTGAAACTTAGAACTCAGCTACATAATTGTGGCCCAGAGAAGGGCGGAGAAAATTTAACATCTCAAACTACGGTCAGTGGGAGGTGTTTTAAGGGAACACAGTTGAGGAATATTCAGAAACTTGGTTTAGATGTTACTATAAATAAAAACGGAGGGGCGCTTGCGTGGCTCAGTCGGTTGGGTGTTTCCCACTCTTGATTTCGGCTCAGGTCATGATCTCTCGGTTCATGGGTTTAAGCCCCGAACCATGGGCCTGGGATTCTCTCTCCTTCTCTCTCTGCCCCTCCCCAACTTGCTTGTGTGTGTGTGTGTGTGTGTGTGTGTGTGTGTGCTCTCTCTCAAAATAAATAAACTTAAAAGAAAGAAAGGAAGAAAGAATTAAAACAAAGTAAATTATTTCTCCTTTAATTGAATTTAACCAGGAAAATATTTCAAGGGATGTGTACCTCTGGATTAGAGGCTTCTACCAGACCTAGAAGCCCTCCTCTGTCAAAATTAACCAATCGCTTTGCGTGTGTAACGATCCCACAAAGACCTGAGCAGCGTGAGCCTGGCCCAGCCTTCAGAGTGGTGAGGCATGATGCTTGGTGCCCACAGTGAAGTTTGCTTCCTTGAGGTTTGGGCATTTCGAATGATGCCAGCTGGATCCTGGAACAAACTCAGCACATAAGCAAAATTCCTAAATTATATCAGAAAATCCCAATTAGAGAACAGAGACCTGGATCCAAAACAATATTTTAAGGAAATTAAACATCTAATCTGAGGCAAGTGGCTTCTTTAGGAAATACCCTGGTGTGAGTCTTATCCTTTTTCTGGCAGAGGCACAGTTTGGCAGACATGAGGGTGGTAACTGCCCAGCACTCGATGGCTCCTTCAGATTGAAATCAGATGCAGGCCACCTTCTCGATGGAAGCTGATTAAACACACAGACGAAACCAGGTAATTACAAATGCATGTGCTGGGGAGTGGAAAGAAGGGACAGAACAGGAACTTCTTTAGTTTTTAAAGTGTTTTTCAAAGATGGGAACAATTTTATAAATAAAAAAGTGGAATTATGCCAAATATAGAAACAGATGTTTTGGATCATGAAGCTGCTGGGAGTTGAGCTTTCTTGCCTGGCGTCACCGGGTTCTGACCCAGGATTCAAGAGCTCTGGCTAGTTTTCCTTCTAGTTCCATTCTGAAGCTGTTCGATTCCATTTATTTCCCACCCACCCCTGGGACAGAAACAACCTTCAGCTGTAGGAAAGTACAACAAAGAACAATTCAAATGAGCTGGGGGGGGAGGGGGACTACGTATTTTTACTGCTCTTAACATTGCATCACAACGAATGTGCAGGAACTTTAGCGCGACTGTTCAACAACAACCAAAATCTCCAAAGTGCATATTCCTTGGTAAAAGTTCATTAGAAAACAGACAAAGCGGTTTCCATTAATGTACTTCTCTTGGGTAGCTCTACCAAATTTCCTGTTGGCTCATCCATACTTGCAAGACTGATGCCTGACCAGGGGCATTCAGCCACTCAACAGTCGCAGTGTACAATCTTGTGAGTACCCTAATTTGGATCATTCTAAGTTTCCAAGCTTTCTGCTGTTCACAAAGGTGGAAAGTGCAAATTGTGTCTAATACCCAGGGCTATATCAACGATGGTTTAACCTGATTTTATATTTTTCAATGCATGCTTTTTTAGATTCAGGCTAGTATTTCCTGATAGTTATCCATTCCTTTCTTTCCTCCCTCCCTACTTTCCTCTTCCTTTCTCTTTCTTTCTCCCATCCATCCATCCATCATATAACTAAGCTTCCCTTCCAGTCCTCTGAAGAACGATGCTGGCAATGGAATTACCGTTAACAGTGTGGAAAGCTCAAGAATACCATTTCATAGCAAATTTCATTCCCCAAATTCATGGCAAAGTCTTCCCTTATTTGTGATATTATTATTCCCTTTTTGGCATAAGGAATATTTTCCCCCAATCCAAAAAATGGGAGTCAGCCATAGACCACAGTTAGGCTGTGACTCAGATGAAGAAAATGAGGCTGAACACAACCCTCCCTTTTGCTAAATGTCCTAATACTACAGATGGAAAGGGAAATGATGAACGGAGCTTTTTAATGCCAGAGCTGCCTGTCAAAGATTGCTGCTACTTGGTTCCACACCAGCAATTCTCTTCCTCCCTAAGAACAAAATTACTTCCTTCTTCTTATTTTAGATACACAGAGAATGGTATTCCATAGCCCCACCTGCAAAATAATATCCTTGCTGGTTCATATGTTGGAAATTCCTTTTCCAGGAAACAAAACATGGTCTCCTGATTGCTCTAAGTTTCTCCGGGTCTGTACTCACCTAAAAGTCTCCAGAAAATGTCTACATGCAAATGATGCTCAATGAATGAAGTAGAATGATTACAATTAAAATTCCCCAAATGTAAAGAACTCTCCCACACACGAGCTTCAATCCACAGTAGGATCACATCTTACATTTGCACTGCACTGTACATTTTAAAACCACTTCCAAAGGGGCGCCTGGGTGGCTCAGTCGGTTGAGCGTCCGACTTCGGCTCAGGTCACGATCTCACGGTTCGTGAGTTCGAGCCCCGCGTCGGGCTCTGGGCTGACGGCTCAGAGCCTGGAGCCTGCTTCCGATTCTGTGTCTCCCTCTCTCTCTGCCCCTCCCCGTTCATGCTCTGTCTCTCTCTGTCCCAAAAATAAATAAACGTTAAAAAAAAAATTAAAGAAAAAAAAACCACTTTCAAAAACATTTTGCAGCTTGGGAAACTGAGGCCCAAAGAATAAGTAACTTGTACAGTAAATGATTTGCCTCAAGTCACACAAATATGAAATTCCACAGCCAAGGTGTGATTCACCCAGGTCTTTGGACTGCAAACCAAACACATTTCCCAAAGTGCCACACTCAGTCCATTTCACGTACTTCTTAGAGCCTGTTTTAGCAGGAATGAGGTAGGAAGGGTGCTTAATTGCTAAAAGCAAAGACAGGCTGGCACAGGAAGCAAGCGCACCAAAGACAAGGTATTCATGGAGTGCAGTGAAAAATGGCCGCCAATTTTGAATGGCTTCAGTCAGCCCGTCTTGGGTCTTACTTCCAACTCTGCCATTTGGTGGCCTTAAAACCACAGGCAAGTTTCTTAACCTCTCAGGGAGGTACCTGCCACACAGGAGTAATTACTGCATGTTGTTCAGGAGGATGTCAGTGCTAAGCACAGTGCCTGATGTTCAGAAAGTCCTGAATAAAACGGAAGGAAGTAGCACCTCCCGGCACTGGCCGGAAGAAACTATCTACAATCCTCCCACAGCACAATCTTTAGAATTAGAAAGCTCATTGCCCCATGCCTCCCTCCAGAGGCACTGACAACTACATCGTAGAAAAAACATTAGCTTACCTCCCCTTACACTTCATCAGTGACCACATTTTCTGTACCCTTACTGTCCTCAGACCTTACAAAGATTCACCATTAGTGGCCATTTATTTCCCCACTTCTCCTTTTTGAATTCCCCTCGTTGAAATTCCCTCTAACTTTTGTTTTGATATACTACAATTCTGTTTGTTACACTGGTACCTCTTTTTTTCTTCTGTTTGTTCATTTCCCTCTAAATATTTGGCAAGAGGGGGAAGCTGGCGTAAAGAAAAGAAAATCTTTCGCTTCCTACGCTCTCCCTTGTCAGCCCTCATGGTTTCAACTATCAGCTGTAAGAAAATGATACTCTAACCTGTTTCTCCAGCCCTTAATTTCCTTCCTGAGCTACTATCAACTGCCAGTTCTGGAGCTCCACCAGGATGCTCCTGTCACCCAGGTCAGTATTCCCTAAACCTGATTCTCTGGTGTGGTCTACTTTAGTCGTTGGCAACATTCAAGTTCAAGACTTTGTCATCTTATTGGAAACTCCTCTTTCTTTAGCCCCTGCAACAACTCAGTGCCAACCCCCATGGATCTTGCCTCCGTGGGTTCTCTTCCCAGGTTTTCAAGCTTATGGTTACTATCCAAGTTCCTTCCCTGCCCTTTCTGTTAGAATAGCTTGTTTTTTGTTTTTTTTTTTAATTTTTTTTTAATCTTTATTTTTGAGAGAGAGAGACAGAGCATGAGCAGGGGAGGGACAGAGAGAGGGGGAGACATAGAATCCAAAGCAGGCTCCAGGCTCCGAGCTGTCCGCACAGAGCCCGACGCGGGGCTCAAACCCACGGACTGCAATATCATGCGGTCTATACCTGTATGGGAACCTGAGCCGAAGTCGGATGCTCAACCGACTGAGCCACCCAGGTGCCCCTGTTAGAACAGCTTCTTAACTGGTTTTTCATCTCTATCATTCATACACACACACACACACACACACACACACACACACACACTGCTCACTTGGAAGGTGGCTTGGTTCTGATATACATCTACTCTGCATCTCTCAAGAACCTTACAAATTGAGTCACATAAACATTATGCTAGTTTTATAGATGTGAAAACCAAAGCTCCGACACGTAAGCCAATGCAGACCATTCAAGGTCCAGTGCTCCATCTACTATACTGTGAAAGTCTATGGATGCAAACACCTGGCCTTTTGATATGAAACAACAACAACAAAATCTTATTGTAACATGGAATCATAGCTTACGCTTGGAGAGCTCCAAACTGCTCCGGGATTGATGGGTCTGACAGGATCATGACGGCCTTATAAGAACCATGCTGAGAGACTCCTGTGCTATAACTACATGGTAACTAATTCTACAGTGTCCACTCAGGTGGAGTTTCTATTATTTGGAACCTAATGCACAGGGTCCACTGGGGGTAGTTCTGCCGTTTCTAGAAGGAGTAAAGAACATGAACCTCTCAGAGTGACTTGCTCAAACTGTCAGGGCTTAGCAGGTTCTGGAAATACAAAGTGTAAAGATTTGATCAGTGTTTTTCTTTAAGTGCCACAAAGATGTTCAACGTTAATGTAAACTGTGTAGTTCTGTACCTGTGTAGGAAAAGTAAATAAAGGCCATTTTAATTGGAGGGGGGTGGTGGCTTTAATTTGGTGGCTTAAAACTCAAAACTATTAGAACAGTACAATTACTTACTCTCTGTTCTATGCCCACTTCTAGTCATTGCTTCGATCCCCTATGCTAGAATAGGTTATGGAGCTCAAAGAAGAGTTGTAGCAGACTGTTTGGAAATCGACCCAATCTGACAATGTTCACTGGGAAAAAACTATATGTGTATGGGAACCAGACATGAATACGAAAACATGAGAGTTTAAGATGGCGAGATTCGGCAAAATTGTTTTTTTATTCACCCTAATGCTGGCAGTGTATTCTCGGTGCAAAACATTAATACACTGAAAAGAGAGAGAGAGAAAGTACAGAAAGTATCATATTGCTTAGATGTCTGCCCCAAGTGCAGCATCGTTCTAATAACAGTTGGTATTATAAACCTATACCTTTACCTATAAACCCAGGTAAACTTAGAGAACCAGGGAGGAATAATGTGAAGGAAGTCCAATGAGGAAACAGATAGACTAATATGCCATCGAGGGAAAAAATTCCCATCACGTGGCTATTGAGAAGGTGGCCTGAGAGGCAGACAGTCCGGGCTGAGGGCCAGCTCACACTTAGGGCTGAGACCCCGAGCAAAGGCCTCACCTCCGGGGACTCGGCTTTTCTTGGCTGCAAAACGAGGACAACAGCACTTTCTACTCTACCTGGACTCATAGGAAGACTAAATGCACCGAAGCACAGAAAGTATAAAAGGTAGTTTTTAACCACGCCAGGTGCAGAATTAAACTTGCGCTGTAGGTCTGCCCATTTCACCTCAGGCAAAACACACTTCCTGCCTCCTCGCCACCCCCACCTCCCGCCCCTGAACTATGCTGACCGGGATTTCGGGGCACCCAGGACAGCTGGCCCTGGTGGGAATCACCCCTTCTACCCTGAAGAGTCCCCTTCTACTCGGAAGAGTCCCCGTCTGGATGATAAATCACATGGCCCTCCTACAGGTAATACCTGTGCCTATTTATTCCTGACTCTGCACTTCCTCCTGCTCTTCTCCCAGTTCCATATTTTCAATCCTTGTCTCCTCTTTCTAGAAACATCTCCATTCTTTTTTTAAAAAAAAATTTTTTTTTAACATTTATTTATTTTTGAGACAGACAGAGACAGAGCATGAACGGGGGAGGGTCAGAGAGAGGGAGACACAGAATCTGAAACAGGCTCCAGGCTCTGAGCTGTCAGCACAGAGCCCGACGTGGGGCTCGAACTCACGGACCGTGAGATCATGACCTGAGCCGAAGTCTCAGCCACTTAACCGACTGAGCCACCCAGGCGCCCCGAAACATCTCCATTCTTTACTGCCTACTTTTTCAGAACCACTAGTTTTCCGAAGCAGAATGGGCATTAGGTTCATTGTTCATGTGTGAAAACAGGTAGAAACTCTGAAATCATAGAAAGAAGTATACATGGGCATCTGTCCTTAACACAAATAGCTCAGAAGAAACTCGGTCTAGAGATCTGTTTTTCTGATTTGGAGCTCAGATTCCTTCTCGAAGTTCCTCTGAGGAGGAGAATACTATTTTGTGCATTTATATTATCTACATATGCATTTTTACAGATGTGGATGCTCTAGATCATTTGTGATCTACATAAGACATGGGTAATGTCTGTAATAGGGGGTGACTTCAAATTAAGGGAGAGAAGGGAGAAAAAGCCTTGTGGCAATCAGAAAGTTTAGCGTGTCTTGTGATGAAGGACTGTGGGAAGTATCAGTTGATAAAGATGCCTTGCGTTACAGCTCTCAGAACACTGTGAATTAAAATGTAGGTGTAAAAAAATCTAAACGTTGTGTGTCAACCATCAATAAAAAACAAAACCAAACAAAAACTTCTAAACAACCCTCTGAGGTAAGCAAGTAACATCGCATTCCTTAAGAAGAAATGGAGGTTGACAGGAGTGAAATGACCCACCCAAGGACGCCTGATATGCTAATGAGCTGGAGCCAGAATTCAGGTCCTCCTCTCAGATTCCTTCTGCCCCAAGCACCCGTCTCTGAGCTTTGCTAGCCAAAGAGGACCATCAAATCGCCTGAAAATGGCCTTCAAGTGGTGTGACCATATAATTCATCATATAAACCAGAACACTTGAGAATAAAAGGGACCACTCAGTAATCACAGGGGACAACAGGGATAAACTGGGATTGTGTCACTCAAACTGGGAGGTATGGTCACCCTGTACCCTACCTTTATATACTATCCTGATTTTCACATTAAACAGCATGATTTAAGAGTTTGTGCTCTGTTTACCCTTTCTGATTCAGAGACAATCTGTCTAGCTGGATTCAGTAACTGATCTGAGCTTCCTAAAATTTTTTAACTTGTGTTGTTTATGCACAAAAAATAAGGAAGGTTCCCTCTTCTACCAAGCCCCTACTCCCACTCCGCCCCCAAATAAGCTCCCCCCACCCCCCCCCCCACCTTGGGCAGATCAAAGCCAGCAAGTTTCTGAAGACTGTCCAAGTAGGATTATCTGATGTGTATTTCCCAACCCCGTCTTCTGGACTCCCTCTTCTTCCTTGACAGCCGACCAGTCATGAAATCCTGCCCATTTTATCTCAAGGGTTCCCAGCCAACATCTACAGTTTTCTCCACCCCCGGAGCCACTACCAACTATCTTCATCCCCATCTGCCTCCTCACACAGATTGGTCCCTCCTTTTAGTTTCCTCTAATCTCCCTCCACACGGCAGCCTGAGTGATCCTTCCAAAACACTCTCATAGCCCTCCTGTTTTCAAAACCTGGCAGAGCTTCTTTTCCCCACCTGTCCTCTTCTTCCTGCACAGAGGCACCAACATGCCCCTTGCCCAGGGAGACAGTGATGAGGTCACGGAGGGTGCAGTGAGATGGAGAGCAGCCTCTGACCAGTTCCTTATTGTCCTCTTAAATATCAGATGAAAGGAACTTAATTTCTGGAAGCTTCCACACTTAAACGTGTCAAGACGCTTATATGTGGTTAGTGATTTACCTCCTCTAATGAACTGTAGTCAGCATGAAAGCAGAGGTCCCCTCAGTGCCTAGCACCATCCCTGACATAGAATAAAAGCTCAAAACTTGGTTATTGAAAGAATAAATGAGTGGTACCTGGGTGGCTCAGTCGGTTAAGCATCCGACTTTAGCTCAGGTCCTGGTCTCACGGTTTGTAAGTTTAAGCCCCACATGGGACTCTCTCCTGTCAGCACAGAGCCCGCTTCAGATCCTCTGTCCCGTGCCCCACCCCCCAACCGCTCTCTCTCAAAAATAAACATTACAAAAAAAAGAAAAAATGAAAACATGGATGTGAGTGACTTAGAGTTATATGTATTGAATAACAAACTGCCCTGGGCAGGTCACAAACGTGACTTTTTTTTCAACAAATGCCCATTAATTTCTTAGTGCAGTTTCTAAATCAATGTTTCCTACATTTAATGGGAGTATGTTCTTTTTCCAACCAATTACTATGGTGGCCAGACCTTTTACGTTCTTTTCTAAGAAAACAAAGAACAACTTATCAAACTTCTAAAACACAATACTATGTGGGCCTTATTTAGGGTTGAGTGGCTAAAACTCAAGAAAACCCCCTGCCTAGAACGACAGAAAAGAATTCTGAGAAGTACCTGTACTGTCTTTGCAAATCAGCTGGGCCACGCAGTCCCGGCCTAACAGATTCCCACCCTGGGGCCAACCATGTTGCATGCTGGAATAGGGAGCTCTACTCTAGCCCAAGGAAGCCAAAGTTGTTCTGGCTCAGTCCCAGAGGGGCTCAGGGAACTTTCGAAACTTGAGGTGATTTGCAAACATCACTTCTGGGGTGGCTTCTATCAGGTCATTTCTATGAAAAGGTGTATATTGCTCAGTGTGAGGGAAGGGCAGGGTCGAGAAAAATAACATGCTGGATTCAAAGTTTTGTCCCCCTCACAAAGTAGAAGGATTTCTGAGGGGGGAAATAAAAATATTTACCTATAAATGTGGGCAAAAGATAGAGCCCAGGCATTTAAACTTACCACCAGGCATTTAGACTGTTCTTGGACATTGTCATTCCTCAGGAGAATTCATAACATTAATTTAGGGCTACTGGATTAACCTTTACTTCTCTGTCAAGTCCTTGGTCGAACCATCTTTATCTTATAGACTCCTGTCCCAGTCTAGAGGGGTCTCAGCTTCATTCCAATGGATCTCTCTTCCATCTTTTGCTCTGCTATTCTCAGGACCATGTTTACATTGCTTTCGAAGAAAAGAAACTCAATTATTCGAGGGATCAAGCCCTGCGTCCCACTCCAAGTCTTGAAAGAGGTACAGCAGGTTAAAATGAAGAAATCAGACCTAAGTTGCCTTTCAGGTTATCTGCATCCAAAAATGACCTTACTGGTCCTTATGGAAAGATCCTCGTTGTAGCTACGGAACACCATAAGGACTGACAGCATGCTACGAGTTCCAGCTTTGTTTCTGCCGTGTCCTAGCCATGTCAGGTGACTTTCCGCACCGGCAAGATGATAAAATGATCATGTCTCAAGGTTCTGGCCACTGTAGGAGACACTTTCATTCATAGTGACAACACGGTAAGAAGACCAAAGCTTTTAGATGCTTGGTGGCTTTCTCAAAGTCACAGAATTGTAAGAGATAGGGCCAGAATTTATATTTGGTCTTCTGAATTTCAAGCCCTTTCTCCTAGCAGAGTCTACCTTGAAACCCTTGGCAATATGTCGCTTAAGACAAGGGTAGTGCTATATTGCAGATTAAAGACAGTTCTAGATTAAAGTCTCCTAAGAGATCCAAAAAGAAAGAAAGAAAAAAACAACTGCTACAGAAGATCATTCATACCCAGGGTATTCTATCCTATCTACTACTTACAGCTACTAGCCGATATGCCGTAATTTTTTAAATGTCTATTTATTCATTTTCTGAGAGAGAGCGCATGAGCACACAAGCTGGGCAGGGGTAGAGAGAGAGGTAAGCAAGCTCTGCACCATCAGCGCAGAGCCCAAAGCGGGGCTCGAACCCACAAGCTGTGAGATCATGACTTGGGTCAAAACCAAGAGTCACACGCTTCACTGACTGAGCCACCAGGTGCCCTGCCATAGTCTTATGATGCTAAATGTTAGCGTCAAGATCACATATTTTTCTGGGTAAGTATTAGGAATGAAAGCACAAAGCTCTTAGACACTAAAGGAATACAGCATTGTTATTTGCCAAATACAAAAACTTAGTTCTCAATTTCTTCTTAAACATTTACCTTTAGAATTTAATGGCCTACAAAATACTCTTACCATACATAACCACCCTAATGTGTCCTTGTGAAAGTGATAATGTTTTAGGGAAGGCACCAACCATGCTTCATGGTATTACTAACTTAAATGGAGCAGGACAAATTCTCTCCAAAACACGTTAATAGACATTTAAAAAACACACACACACACACAAAACAAGATCCTTAAATATCTTAGCCACAAGATGCCAAATAAAATTGAATTTATGTCTAGCTTAATTCGACAACGGAAAAGTCAGCAGTTAAAGGGTAGATAAACTTCTCTTTGTCCCTCTTTTCCTGAGAAACTTTCCAATGTTGAAAATCAATTCCTTTTGTCCCCTTGTTATTCATCTGCTACACATTAAATAGAAACTCTGGGCATGGAGTGATTCCCGCAGGGTCTTTCATCTACAGAGAAGCCTGGTACAAATTAAATTCTTACTCTCCTTCACAAATTATAGATATGTATTGTAGTAGACCATTGATTTATCAGTTGACGCCCTTGCTAGTTCAGCTTGGTGAGACTAGCTCACTACAGCCCTTTATCTAAAGTTACTGCGGGGTGGCGGGGATTGTGGCACTGCATTCATTAATGCGAAGCATCACTACGTTGTTCCGATGTTACGGGCTCTATTTTAAATAGCATTGTTAGGTACTGTGTGTTAGTTACTTCCCAGATCCTTGAGCCATTTGGGCTATGTGTGCGTGTGTGTGTTTTAATATGCTGAAATAATACCAAATGATATTGTGACGACTGTGATGTTATGCTATGAAATGACTCGCATAATGGTTATTACAAATAAGGGGAGAAACAGATCGTGCAGAAAGATCTCTCAGAAATGTTGAATTGAGGCAGGTGCTGTTTTCACGCTGGACTTTAGGACCAATGGTTAAGGGGGTGGCTGTGATCCCAGCCATGTCATATCTTGGGAGAGCACGTTTGCACAGGACGTCTCTTTTAAACCCCTTGTATTAGAAGGAAACCAAACACACACACCGCGCGCGCGCGCGCGCGCGCACACACACACACACACACACACACACACTGACATACATGTGTGCCCACAGCCGAGTGCTAAGAAGCTATGAGAATTTCACTTGAATCTATTACCCACCAAATATATTAAAAACCTTTTCTTGGCAGAGTTGTGCTTTTAGACAACATTTGATCAGCTCTTACCATTGGATTCCGCAAGTGCCGGGACACCCCCCCCCCCCCCGCCCCCACCCAGATTATTCTCATTTTGCCCCTGCAGATCGGTTTGTCTAAAAGCCAGTACCCGCTTTTACTTGTGACCTCCTGGAATCAAAACCAAGTGCTCGGACTGGCGGAAACGCCCTGCGTGCCTTGGAAGCTCCCCCTAGCACCTCACCTCGCTCGAATCCTCCTGCTGATTGATGACGGCCAGCGCGTCCTCCGCCGCCTGCCGCTTGGCCTCAGCCACCGTGCGCTCCATCTTGGCGCGCTCGGTCGTGATCATGTCGTGGGCTTTCCGCTCGGCCTCAGACACGGCCTTCTGCAGCTCGGTCATCGCCTGGCGCTTCACCTCGTTGACCGCCTCCTCTGCGTGCGGGGCAGGCCACACGGGACAAGAGAAGATTTCCCTGTTAGCGCGGGACCTTGGATACTGATTGCTGGTAAACAGAATTCTATAGTACAGGCATGACTCTCAATCCCAGGTATTGGGCAGTTCTCCTGGCTGTCTAAAAAGCCAGCAGATTTTGGAAATTCGTTTAGGAAAACAAAGAGTGAGATTTTTTGTTTTCCCCTTTAACTTGCGTGTCTGGGAATATTTTTTAAACTAATGTAGCATCACTACCACTTTTCTACCAAGCCAGTACCTTCAGAAATGATTATGACACCAAACGTAAAGAGTTAAAGGACAAAACGACCACAAGAAACCTTTCTGGATAATTCGGACATTTACATTAAGGTGGTTTGCCACAATGCTATGGGGTAATATGCACGTAGGGAGCGCATGAGTAAAGCTTTCAAAACAAAAATAGGAAGGGGAGGGACTTTACGCATCTACACGTGTAAGTGCTAACAATTACTTTGCTGGTGAAACATACAGCACAGTAGTGAAAGGGCATTCAGATGGCAACTGAACAGTGTAGACCCTGTAAAGACAATCCGTGATGAAACAGATGATCCAGCTTCTCTTTTTCTTAAGGCATTTCTTGAGTAATGTGGATATATGTCTGTACAGACTGAATGATAGGGATTTTTAAAAATCATTTTCTCATTTCCATATTTTAAGCCGTCGTCCACCTATTCAATTGAACACATACACAGCTTCACCTAACCAACTGTTGCACTAGACAAATGTAATTGAACCCTACCAGAGGCCAAAACAATCAGGCCTGCCTGGAAACCTGCAAGGTGTCAAATTAGCTCTTTATTTTTGGCCGTGGAAAGGGTGCAAAGATTTGACTAATGTACAATATGAGATTGACAACTAAAACAAGTAATTTCCATTAAAAAAAATTAACTGTTCTAATTAACAAGGGAAAATATCCTCCCCCTAAATTAGTTTATCTAATTTTCATCTTTATTCAAAGCAAAATGACAATGATTAATTGAAAATTTAATAAGCAGTAATTATTAACTTGGCAAACCTAGTACCAATTAACACTCTATTAAAACTAATTATGACATGTTTCATTCAAGTGTTTGCACTTAATTGTTTCACCCACTTAAAAAGCACCTTAATTAAATGTTCTGTTTAATTAAAAACATAGATTCCTAATAAAAATGTTTTACTGTAGATTAAAAATGTAAGAGATGCAAATACTCCTATGGTTTCTTACACGTCTGTGGTTTATTCCACACATCTACAGTCCAGGACTTGAGGATCATCAGAAGCCTTCCACTATTAATTAGCTGTCATGACTTTTGTAGCTTCTGTCCCTTTAACAACATTATATCTGAAGTCCTTTCACTTGCAGTTTACTGTCTCCTATGTTTTTACAAACTAAAATATAAGGGAACGATCCAGACCGGAAATATTAACTAAAATATGTTAAGCCTTTGTTGGTTGCTTTAAGAGAGATGCCATTTAAAATCTGGACAGAAACAGAGCACTGCACAGAGTTGGAAGCACGTTCTTCACCAGGAGGTGAAAAGATGCCTTTATTACTCTACCGTAAACGACCTGGGGGACCAGGGAAGTACTGCCCTTCTAACTATACAGCCAGGGTCTAATTTAGTTTGAATATTCAAGGTGAATTAAAATTCTATCTAAGTGGTAATACAGGACAATAATTTTTGCTTACGATCAAAGCTGTAGCTTGACTAATTGTGTATGCAAATCAGGCAATTTATATTTAAATTATGCATTCCTATTCTAATCCCACAGGCATATACAGATCAGCAAAGAGAGTTGGTAGGACATGTGCAAGGTGCTTGAATATTTATTACCAACTGCAAACATTCACTGATCGTTTGAAAAAGAAATATACTGAAGAAAACACTCGGTTGTGACTTGAAAACCATCTTTATGTTGGATTTTTTCCCCAATTTGATGAAGAGTTTTCATACCTTTACAGAGTGTTCTGTTGCTTTTGCTGCTGCTTTTAAAAAATACTAATTGTAGGAGAAAATTGATGGGTCCTTCAACATTTGTTAGGATCCCAAATATTCAAATAATGTATATTGATATATTACGTTGTAAACTATTACTGGGGCAACATGAGGAATTTGAATGAGGTCTGTGAGTTAAATACTGTTAACGTCCTGATTTTGGTAGTTGTACTATAGTTATATAAGAGAATGTCCTTGGTCTCAGTTAATACACACTAAAATCTTTAGGGTCAAAGGGCATCGCGTATGCGACTTACTCTCAAATGGATGGCAAAAAATACGTATAACAGGGGAAAAAAAAAGGGAGGGAAGAAAAGAAGAAAAGAAAGATATTAAAGCCAGTACAGTAAAATAGGGGAAACTGGGTAAAAGGTATAAGGGAATTTTTTTACACTGTTTTTTTGCAACTTTTCTGCAAGTCTCAAATCATTTCAGAATAAAATGGTGCTAAATATTATATGATATACTTTCATGCACAGGATATACTTTGTGCAATTATAATTTTCTGTGAAAAAGGATGTGCTGGTTATACAACATTGAATTGAGAGCTCTGCCCCTTTGATATTTTTCAAATGCTTGAAGTTTTCTTTTATTTACTTTCTTTTGCCATAAAGGTAATGTATAATGCTTTGATTGCAAAGATACACTTTGTAGGTTTTCTTCTAAAAAAAAATTTGCCCACAGCAAATTTTAGAATCTTGGGGGGAAAAGCTTTCAAATTGTAACAAGCTGAGTGCAGATGTTACATTCTGCCCTTGGTGTTTTCATCATGCTGGATGCCTTGACACTATGAACACCACAAATGCTTTTCAAGAAGCCTATAAAGATAAATATTATAAGTAGTTATTCAAGATTTCCAGATGAAACTGCCACCTGTACTTTGGAGATTTAATATACTCCTTAATATTAGCATCCATCCATGGAAAACTATCCCCACACTGTTCTTATGCAGCAGATTAGGGATACCGCTGTGAGAAGAACACAAATTTAATCGACATCACTCCTAAGTCATATTTGAGATGGAAAACCTACGATAGAAAACAGGCACATCTAAAAAACGTTTACACGATAAAAGTATTGCTCTTTCTCTCCTCGTGAAGCCCCCACCATGTCAAGTATATCCAGAATTAGTTTCAGGAACCCACAAAACAGTGAGGAAAAATAATCGGGGACTCGGTAGATTACGACATGTTGAATTTTTTAAAAACCTGATTACGTGGAAAATATACAGTGCGGTTTTGAATCTGCTTCCACTGCTTACCACTTATGGTAGGACTTCCTTTGTGCATAGCTATTCAAGTTGACTTTCCCACAACGGTGGTCTATTCAGAAAAATCTGCTCTCACTTAATAGCAGTCAAACAAAGACTTGAGCAGATAATAGCCCAGAAAAAGAATTTGGATTACACAAGACTTTACCGTCAATTTTTCTTTATGAACGATCACGGATTTAACTTAAAGACACACAAATAAGGGAAATACAGAGAAAAGACTCTCTCCCACAACATAAAATGTCATCCTTCTGCTGTCCAAAATGGCAATTCTTTATATCTCTTAGTGGAGTAAGTTGCGCTGACAGCTTAAAAATGGGGAAGAAAAAGTGATCAGAAAGAAGATGTAGCCATTCCTTTTCCAGACAGGTGACACTCAGCACATTTTAACAGCTTGGGAGTATCCTGTGACCCACGTAGAAATCTTAGAGGTGATTCTATAAATCTAATTATACTATGCAGCTGAGCAACATATATATTTAACCTTTAAACTGAATGATCTGTCTGATTTGTATACTAGACATGCAAGAGAGTTTTCTGGTTCTCTAAGTCACGAAGCCTAGAATACTATCAGATTTGGACACTCCTTACCACTCTTACAAAAACAGGTATTTCTTTGAGAAAGCTATAAAAAGTCTTGGATAAGAGCCAAATGATCAGATTGTCAACAAGCTGCAAAAAAACTACAGACACAGCTGGGTCAAATCACAACCCAAAGAGACCCTTTCCCTTGACTATTTCTCCTTGAATAGGGTTCCTAGCCCAACACCCAGGTGATCCTTTGCAGAAGTAGTATTTTCCAGTTTCTCAAGTCAAACTATTTTAATAGTTGGGGTTATGGCAGCTCAAAGTCACAGTCTGTGTCTGTCACATCATCTTTTAACTCCTGAAACAGGCTTATGGATTTATCTCTTGAGTTGGTTTTTGCAAGGCTTTGACTCAACTTTTAGTGTTGGTGGTCCACCAAGATTCTGCCAGATCTGAACTGTGTAAAGTCAACGTGTGACCAAGAACTTGAAATCAGCCCCCAAAGGTAGAGCAGTATCTCTTAATGAAAATATGATGGTGTATATGGTGGGGAAAAACAGAAGTTAAGCAACTTTGTCATTTAAGTTAGAAAATAATTTAGCTATGGTCCTTGAATATTAATTAGAACAGATCAATTTCAGATACTGGTTGTAATCATAACACCTCAGAGTGCCTTGGGGCACACCTGGGTGGCTCAGTGGGTTAACCGTCCGACTTCGGCTCAGGTCATGATCTTGAGGTTTGTGGGTTCGAGCCCCGCATTGGGCTCTGTGCTGACAGCTCAGAGCCTGGAGCCTGCTTCGGATTCTGGGTCTCCCTCTGTCTCTGTCCCTCCCCCACTCATGCTTTGTCTCTCTCAAACAACGTGTAAACATTTAAAAAAAACTAGTCAACTAGTTTTGCTGAGATTTTCTTAACAATTTAGGAGACGTGTCAATTATATCTCAATTTTACAACATCAGGCGAAAAGACAGACGTAGGCGATTTAATTTCTAAAACACTACAAGTTTTTTTCTATTAAGAATACACTGCACATAAGCTGAGACCTCTTAGGCCAGCTTTCGGCCTGAAACCATGAAAGCACCTGAAAAACAGAGGATTATAACAGAAAGACTGCCAGACGGTCACTTACATGGCACTGGCAGCTGCTACCAAAATAAAAACGATTCCATGTTCTAATAAGGCCCGGGTGAAGAATATTAATTAGGATTTTAAAATTTTGGTTTGTGGCGGGGGGCTGTTTTGTTTTTGTTGTCGTTAGCAGGAAAGGCCCTCCTTGTCGCTCCTCACATGGCTGCATGAACAACTGTGCACAGCTGCTAGAACGCTAGACGGGTGTTTTCAACAGTTCTTACCAGCTTTCTTCCAGATCTCCTCTGGCACGTATCCAGAAGCAGGCCTGTGAAGGAATTCCCGATGCGCATCTAGGAAAAGGATGCAAAGCGGGGCGGGGGGGGCGGGGGGGGAGGAAGAAAGCACCATAAGCACGTTATGTCATTACACACAGTAGAAACCGGCCATGCCTGTTCTCTTGGCTGCTCTACAAAAACATAATTTTTAAAAGGCCGAGCATTTCACTTCTAGAAAATAAACACGAAGAGCAAGGCCGGTCATTAGAGCTCAAGGAAAACAGAAGGCCGTTGGTCTAAATGCCTTGGATGCTCAAAATTCAACAACTTCCATGATTTCATTATACACTATGATATCTGGGAGCACTGCTCCCAGAACGCTCTCAACTGTGGGGATTTTCATAGGCATACTTTATTTTGTTAAAGAATATGAATGGTGTTTGGTAGTTTTCCTTCCAAGAGTCAAACTGGTAGTTAGAAACTCAAATCTTAGGCTAATGTTAATTTTCACACAGCTCTGATTCCACCACCTTTCAGTAAATAGTGAGCCTTACTCCGTGACGAACCAGTTCTCACAATTACTTCTTAAAAATCTCGCTGAGCACGAAACATTTTCACACACATTAGATCATATGGGTTTGACGTGTGGAAGCAAGAGAGAATCATTAGAATGGATTCAGAGGTATTTGGTTAACAAAACAGAATCAGTACCTGCTTTCCAAAAAAGAAAATGACATCTCACATTAAATGAAATGTGCTTATCATACTTGGCAAATTTTAAAAGTTTGAGAAAACATAAGAAAACTGATGTAGGAATGCTAACCTCCAAAATAACATGCTCATGGAAATGGCAGGACACCTTTAATATTTTCCTATATATGCTTGAAAATACAGTGTATACAGTCTTCCATAGTTAAAACATATACTATATGTCTTCCACATTGAATTTTCCCTGAAAGCCTATGTATTTAGAGGCTTGGGGGAAGAAAAAAATCACTTCAACTTTTGTAAATATAACAATCATTCAACCCATGATAAATGTCAAGTCATTAAAAATTTCCCTACATTTATAAAAAATGTCAAGTAGCAGAATACAGAGTATAGACAACAGAAAAGCCCAATCAATTTAGCTAAGTATATATACAATTTTACATTTGAATGCCTTAAAGAGATTTGAATGTTTTGATTCCTTGTAGGGCACACAGATTTATCAGTTGACTAAAACTGAAGATTTCCCCAACTATTCTGAATTAGCAAAAGCTTATTATATCTTAATGAAGGGCATTTGGAAACCCTCTGTACTATCTCTGCAATGTTTCTTCAAATCTAAAATTATTCCAAATATATAATTTTATTTTAAGTTTTCATTATAATTTCATGATTACTTGATAATCGGATGGACTGGAATACCCTTGCATTCTCATGCACACATTGACTTCTATGAGGAAAATGATGAAAACCAAAATGCTTTTATTTAGGTAATTTTCATCCTTAAAACATCTAGATAAAACTGTTTGGAGCACACACAACTTCAAGCAAATATGATATGGCTAATTAGATTTGTCAAGATTTAACTTCCACACCACTATAACTATTTCCAAAAGAAATAAAGAAAGTGTAATCAAGTTCACATTTAGCCATACAGCACAATGAATCAGAGATGAACTTGTGGCAGCTTTTAAAGACAATTTTTGGGAACAGATTTTGGCTTAAGTATAATTTATTAGATAAGAATAGATATGTAAAGTCTGAAGAGAAACAGAAAAATCATGCCTTCTCCAAAGAAGCAAAAAAAAAAATAAAAATAAAAAAAGTGTTTTCCAATTATTGGATTAAGAAAAGATCAATACCCTTATAAAAATTATATTTTTTAATAAATGGCCAATTGTTATTACAGGGAACGGGAAAGGTAACGTTAAGTTATCCACAGGCCATGCATGAAAGATACTAATTACCGGCCCCAGAGAGCATAGGCCGAAGAGAGTTTGTTCTAGAGCCCAGTGAAGTTGAATCCCAGCTTGGCCATATATTAGGCTGGTGACATTGAGCAAGCTAGTTTCTCCAGGTCTCAGTCACCATATCTATAAAGTGGGGACGCTAATACAACATCTAGGTGCACTGCTATGGAGACTGAACGAGGTAATTCCTATTGCATGCTGGGAACCACACATCCCAAACTCTCATTAGACGTTACATGCTATTACCTTTGTTATTATTATCACTGTTATTATTATTTCGTAGGCTGCCCAGTAAGAATGGATACTTATTTCCTCATCAAGAATTAAGGTGAAAAAAAAAGCACCTTAAAATTTCTTTTTTCTCCTAGCACTTAAATCCATATAGCATGAAACTTAAAAAAGAAAACAAACAACTCTGAAGAGATTTGGATTAAGCAATATACAACAGTGATTTTTTATTCCGAGCATGTCACTTGGGGATAGAAGTTATTTACATAGTTAGTAATTCACTGTCTTCTTCCTTGTTGGAAAGTTCTCAACTTTCTTACATGATACTCTTATAAATTTTATTTAAAACTCATGAATGTTGATAGCCCCCAAATTTACTCAAAGATAATGTCCAAGGCTTAATTATGTGTCACCTTCCTAGGGGCTGTACAATAGAGATTGTGAAGGTCCATACACTTTCCATACTGGAAAGTTGTGCAGTATTTCACCTTGTCTGTATCTCCCTAAAATTCACAGTGACATATAAACTTATACTCCACCTCACCTTGACACCTGATAGAAACACCACAGCCAACCAAGCAAAAGTCCTTTTGATCCTACTCTACCTCCTTAAATAATTTCTTTTCAAAATAAGAGAAGAATCTAAAGCAGGTAAATTATTTTTATAAAATAGACAAAGATTTACATATATGTATACATATATACATACATACTTTACAATACCCTCTCCAGTTTTAAGTTACTGTGTCCTAGCTAAACATCAGGTCTACCAACCAAATGAATGATCAATACGTGTATTCCTCAGATTCTATTTTTGATACACTGATGAATACCACTGTCACTACAGAAACCAAATGACTAATAAACGTACTATCTTCTGTTGAAGTAGCAGCAATAACAGTGTCTATATAGGCAATATTGAATTTAAAAAACAAATAAATCCAGGGGTACCTGGGTGGCTCAGTCAGTTAAGCATCTGACTCTTGATTTCAGCCCAGGTCATGATCCCATTTGTGAGATCAAGCCCTGCGTCGAGCTCCATGCTGATGACAGTATGGAGCCTGCTTGGGATTCTCTCTCCCCCTCTCTCTCTGCCCCTCCCCCCACTCACACATCTTGTCTTGTTGTCTCTCGCTCTCTCTCTCAAAATAAACATTTTAAAAAACCCAAAACAAACAAACAAAACATCCTGAAGTCGCTCAATATGACAAGAGACAACTTATCTCCCAAGGCTTCCTTAGGATAGAATATTGACTGCTCTAGACAAACCTATGCAAAATACCTTATGTTTTTAAGGCCCAGATTTTAAAGAACCTAATTTTTAAACCATTAAATATTAACCACCTATAAAATACCAGTTGCTATAAAATGGATAGCTGTTGTAAAACGTAGTCACAGAAACAAAGGTAAGAGATGGCTTAAAATGTGAAATGTATACATACATAACTACTTCAAAACTGCAGAATTGTAGAAAAGCCCTACATCAGTATGGCTCGCTCTGGGAAGCAAATTGCTTGGGGGTGAGAGGAGAAGAGGAGGGGCCTCCGGAGGACAACACATCTATGCAAAGAGGAGACTGCGTCAAGGCGCGGGAGTTGTTACCAGAAACGTGGAAGAACAGAAAAAGCAATCTACAATGTATGAGATGGAAGATGCGCTACACTTACGAAAGAATGGAGACCATTGGATACTAGAAACATCAAGGGCCGCCATCAATATATATGAAGGGATGAGCTGATAGCCTTTGGAGAACCAATGGGACCTCATTTGACCCAGGACAGCAAGGCTCAAAACTTGGCAGCACCTAGGTATGGCCTTCATCCTGTAGTGGGCAGAATGAGGCTGAGATCATGATAATATCGATCACAAAAACCGTCAAAGGAAAGGACAGGTGAGGTGAGTTCGTCTTTATAAATCCTACTTATTATTTTTAAGGATAATAAATTCCAAAGCTTCAATATTGTGTCCCAGAAGCCCAAACCAAACCTAGAAGCCAGAACTACACTAGGATTTCTGTTTTTAACAATAAAAATACCCAGCGCTTGAGGAGGTAATCATCTTTCCTTGTTTTTAAAAGATGGGAATATTTAACTAATACTCCCATCTTTTTTAACCCAACACACTTAAATACAGTAGGCGCTTTCCTTAGGAGCTGAGCTGAATGGTCTTGAAATGAATTTCATGGTGTGGTTTAAAGGAATCAATATAAGTGTATAAAACACTAAACTTTTATATGCAGATATACTGTGAATAACGTGTTGTGGTTTTTGTAATCTGATGGTAAGAAAAGATGTATTTCTTTGGTTGGGAGAAAACTATTTTTCTATAGCCTTGTATTAGGAAGTAGGGCCTCAAAGGTACAACGTATTTACTGAGTCTAAAACAGAATTCCCCTTTTCTAGTTTTTCTGCTTGTTAAATAAAGCAGCTACCTAAAAACTGGAGATATCTCCAGAATGAAAAAATACCTAAGAATCTACTCTAATTTTATAATCTTGCATACGAAGCAAAAACACTATCCCACCACTATCCTTTAAAGTACTTTTTGAGATTACATGCTAGACATAATAGCAACAGCTATTACTCTACTACAGGTCGAGCACTGTATGATTTATACCTATTAACTCATCTAATACAGAAACATCCCCATTTTATAGATGAGGAAAGTGAGGCACAGAGAGTTACTTGCCAAAGGTGATGAAACTAGGAAGGAGTGGAGTAGAAGCTCGCATCCAAACAATCTGTGCTTTTAACCTTCACGCTAGATTTCCTGAGGTTTTCGACAGTAATGAGAAATTCTATAATTCGATTATATGACAATCATAAAGCTTTCTGACCAGTGGAATTTTAAAATACCAATTTCCCTACCAATCTACTTGAGACAAGGGTGGTATCAATTTGCCAAACTTGGAATTTCTGAGCGTTTTATGAATGAATAACTTGACTCTACATCTCATTTAAAAGAAACAAAAACCTCTTTCTGACATTTCCCTTTCTGGCAAGAGTTAAACCCTCACCAAAACATACATGCAGGTATTTTCAAAATTCCATACACTGTCATCACAACATTCACACATTCACAACACACACACACACACACACACACACACACACACACACACACACAGGGAAAAATGTATTCCTGTTTCAAAGATATATGTTTCAGGCTCCGACATTAGTCCATCATTAGATACTTCTCTTAACTCTAATGGTATAAAAGACTTCTTGAGAAACACAGAAGGAAGGCACACAAATACAAGATGAGCTGTAGAAAGATTCTAGAACAGTCCACAGGCAGTAAAAAGAAAGTAATTTAAAGTAAATAAAATGTCAGGAGCCAAGAGAGTGATACAAGTAGCACATTGAGAGAAAAGGGCAATGGAGACAAAGGTGGAGAAAAACAGCAGCAGAGGGATCCAGATAAACACTGAGGGAGCGCGGGAAGTGCTAACTGGCAGCTACCTACCTGCACATACAAAGGCAATTCTATTTCAGTGATTGTATCCGAAAATTCTGATGGCATTAACTCGCTCTTCAGTGAAATTCACAACGTAACAAAACTTCAGTGTACAAAGAACAAGTCATACTTTGAAAACAGAGACAACTGGGTTAAGAATTAGCTTTCTAACTTGAGTACTTGAATATTTGGAGTTTTTCCTGCAAAGTGAAGAGTTAACAACAAAAATAACACAAATCTCATCTCTAGGGGGAAAAAAAAACCCAATTATTTTGAAGAGTCCTTCAAGATATCAACCTGATTTTGACTTAAAGAGTAGAAATAACATCACGGGTTCAGTATGTACTCAATTTTTAAATTTGTTCAAGAGGCTATTCAAAATGGCCTTTATTTAATATCTGAGGGAAAAATCCCGAAATTTAATTGGTAATAGATTAATCATGCTCTCTTGCTAATCCCTCACACTGACTTAACACTATGGATGTATTTCAAAAGTGAGAACGGGAGTCAGTAAATATAACACAGCAGTCATGGAGGTTATGTTCTCTGTCCAGTCCCCTCCAAATGCAGTTTAAAAATGTTCAGAACGTTTGTGTGTGACTTAAACACTGCCAGTGTTTCCAAGCTAGGGAGGTAACCAAGGAAATATTTGGAACTAAAGATAATCTCCTATATTATCATTCTGAAGTTCTGCAGGTCTCATTTGACCTTGGAAGCAGCTGCAGAACTGAGAGAATCGGTCTAAAAGAAACATGTGTACCGTTACTGTAGGATATGGAAATCTATGAGTACGTGAAGATATAGACATATCCATAGCTCTTATCTATACACACACATATGCCACTCCACACTTTCCAGAAGCAGAAAATAGACTCATCAGCCAGTAATCTCCGCTCCTCTGTTTACACATCTATACATTCAACTCTAAAACCTAGGAGAGAACCTTAGGAAGCGCCTAATGTGAATGCCTGTGGTCCATGTTTACAAACCACCGGCTGTCTTAGAGCCACAGCCCAGCCCCACGAAACAAAACTGAAAGAGTTCAAGGCTAAGAAAGGACGCACAACGAAATAACATGCGGGATGCTTAAACTTGCACATCGTGTGGCTCTTGACAAGTTAACCTCTAAAGTTGTGATGGTTTCTTGAAAGGCAATCTAGGGTTCTGTGTCCCTAAGGGGCATGACTGTTTGTTAAAAGAAAACAGTCAGAGTCCAAACAAAGAAAGCAAATGCTTGTAGTCTTTGAATAATACCATCCACAAAAGCTTAATGTCAAAGCAACCTCGTATTACCAAAACTATGAGTTCATGAAGCATCACAGGAAATAATTTAATTTATGTACTCCTAAGAAGTTTTGAAACCAACTTTATTCTTTTAATTAGCAGGGAAACTAAACCCAGCTTCCTGGAGAATACACAATTGCATCACCCAAATGTGTATGCAATAGTGGTGACAATCGAAGGCATTCTAGATTCTGCGTGCTGAAAATAACACACGTAGGCATTAAGTCCTATCGGTTTCTGAACTTTTTCTTTTATAGTAGGCAGCAGATAATACTCGTCTTGTCAGTTCAGGGAACCGACCTGACGTGGCATCTGATACCAGGCCCCCAGCTATGGCCCTGCCTATCTTTCCAATAGACTAAAAGTTCCTCAAGGGAAGGAAAGAAGAATTTCCTTTATCTCACTGCCTAGCACAATGCCTGGCACACAATAAACATTCGAGAAGTAAGTACTGACTCAACGAATCTGTTCAATAAAGCAGGTTAAACTGAACACCTCTACTCCTAAACTTGTATTTACTTTAAGGTTCTCAATTTTTGCCTATACTGGATGTTTACAAATATCTTCCTTATTTGTCCTGAAAACGCCTATCACGATTAGCCAATTTTTTATTCATAATAAGAAAAAGAAAACCAGGATGTTTACTCAGCTTGGCTCTAAATAGTTTTATGTGGACCATCGTTGGTTCAAATTAAAGTGAAACCTATTTTCATTGCTTGCCTTAACAAAACCTAACAAATGCACATTTGTCTTTAAAACACACTTTAGAATAACGCCCAGAGGGTAAAGTAAGTGACTTGGAGTCTTTCTTACTCTAACACTTATTACGGTAATGGGCATTCAGCATTCAGCGACCAGTAGCAATCCACAAACCTAAGCACAAAGGAAACTTTACTGCCTAAGGAATAATTTTAACAAAAAAGATACTATGATCCACAGCCACTACATACAAGCTTTTAATTTTTGAGAATCAGCCATGGGCAATAAATGAGGCCAAAGTCACGAGCCTGATCAGCACGTGTATGTCATTAGTTTCGTTTGTGGCACGAACTGGACTGTGCCCTAACCTGAGTTAGCTGACAGGTATGTAGCTAAGCAAGGAGGAAGACGAAATGACAGAACACGGATCAACACACATCCATCACCACTAAGTTTACTCAGATGGAACACACGTGTCGTGGCCAGCAGTGTAAACGGTGACATCTTGTTATTAATTGTAAGGCAAAAGTTCACAGGCCACTCAAAAGTTCTCCCGGGCTCAGGATTTTTCCATGTATTTGTGACGGTATTCTATTTATAACCCCAACAATACTCACATATTAATATAAAATACGACCACATATTGAGTATCCAACTTCTAAAGCACGGCTATATAAACAGTCCTGTATAGAACTAGAATTCATGAAGAATTTACGCGAGCTTAAGTCAAGGTCAAGTCACTGGACAACAGTGCCACCTTCGTTACTAATTTGCAAGTGGCAGTGGGGAAACTACAGAACTAATAGGTGTCTCTTCCTGGTTAAGTGTTTTATTAAAATAAAAGATAGAGCTAGAAAACAAGGTTATCTCAGAGGCTGTGTCTTGAATGAAAAATCAGACACCATACGTCTCAAATACCGTGTGCAGCGGCAGAATTCAGCGCCCCGGAGGGCTTACTAGAAGCTACAGAAGCTTGGGGCCCGCTCCTTGAGATTTTGTTTTTGCAGACTGGAGACAGGGTCCAAAGAGCTGTGCTATGAAGAGGCACACGTGTGAGTGATGCAGATGACATTCTGGTCTGGCTTTGAAGCTCTGCCCTAAGCCCAACAGGACCCTGGGAAAGGAGGTTAAGTTTTGTGACCCGCTCTGTATAAGCCAATGTGCGCCCGGCTTCCTAACGGAGAGATGAGGCCTATCTGGGGATGTCAAGTGTTTATCGTCCTAGAATGCCCCGCACATCCTTTATTTTTGACAAGACAGATTAAATATGCAACCAGCATTAAGACGGTAAGCAGTGTCTGTTCAGTAGGTCCATCCAAAGAAAAGGTACCTAATGCGACTGGGTCTGGGTTGACAGGACTCTGCTGCCTTGAGTGGCTGCTGCTGCCACCGCCACCCTTTTTCAAGTCCTCGGCGTCACTGTAGCGCCGGATCCAGTAATTCAGCTCCTCCCGGTCTGCTTCCTGACATCGCCTTAGTACAGTGAGAGATCGTCGTGTTTTCTCCACCATGTCCATTATGCAGTTTAACAGCTGTGTGAGAAACGGGGCACAGGGGAAGAACACAGCAATCACCACAACGCAAGAGACTCTGGTGGGCAGCGAAACAAACTCTTTTAGGACGATGAGGGATGTGATTTTATTCCTGAAGGCTTCAGTCTAGTATCTTCAAAGGTCAGATTTGAAACGGAGACCCAACAGATGAGTAAACTCAATGGGAATGAGAGTGAAACGTGGGAGGCGTGAACATGACTCACGACAGAGATTTCAGCTGAAGGCACACAGCCAACTTCCAAATACTAATCCCATTACTGTATAAACTAAATGACCCGTTTGCGATAAAACAGGAACCCACTGATCTGGCCTTGAGGACTCCTTTCCACGACCTCACATCTCTCTTACATTAGCGGCTTTGTTATCAACGTAGAAATCAAATCCTAGATTTGATCTCAAATGTTCCCACTCATTAGGTTTCTCAAGGATAGCACTAAACACAATACCCTCAAAGCATCTCCAACATTTCTATTTTATCATAGAACCCCACTCCAATTCTTTTCAAGACATATTTTAACCTAAATGATTACCGACATCTTACATGGTCAAGATGTTTCCATTCCTCTGCCCATTCTCTGTCTGTTAGTCTGTGATCAATCATTTCTTCTTGACGTGTGCCATGCAACCCTATGAATGTACAGAAGAAGGCTGAATCACCCTAAAGCATTCGGGACATAATCCATATGCACACAGGCACTTAGCAAAGACTAAACTAAATGATGTGAAAATACATTCGATTCTGGATGGAGACACAAGTCATACTCAGATTCACAATTACCGAACGGGCTCTTCATTGAGTGATAAAATGCTAAAACTAAAAGGAATTTTAGAGGTCATCTGGTCAGAACGCTTTCCTTTACATATGAAGAGATGCGGAGTAAAGGGACACCGTGCGCTGAGTCCATTATCCATAGAATGTTCCCAAAGTGAAAAATAAATATATCCTCTTAACAAATACAAGAAACCACAAGCGGACATTAAGTGGTTTCAAAGTGTAGCTTTCTAGCATTAAAAATAAAGACAGCACAAATCACTCTACGTGGACAGGGTTATGCTTTCTTAAAACAAGCATGGTAAAATTTCTCCGCATTTCAGCATGGGTAAAGGAACACAATCCTGTTGCGTAGACCTCCATGATGAAATTGGGCTGGCACAAGGTGAAAGCAACGTATACTCACTCAATTTACCAAAACATTAACAAAAAGAAATAAATTGGACATCCTTTATGAAAAAATTCAACACACCAGACATAAGTTTGGACAAATGTCTCGCATCCAAGCCAAGAAGCTGAAAATCCCAATTTGTAATCTCTAGCGGTAAGTATTAATGCTCTTTAACATCAGAGTTAAGGTACAGCCCAAACACGTAACCTGGAAATGTGCACCAAGTGAGTAACGACGGCAGTGAACATGAGCAATCAGGTAGGAGGCTCATCAAAACGGAAAATAAATGTGTCTCACTGAGAGAACGGGGTGGAAGGCTGTGATCAGAGACCCCCGGAAACATGTTGCTCCTCCTACAAATCCATCATGGATGAAACAGCTTATTGTCCACTACAAAGGAAAGGCATTGGACTATGGCAATGTTTTCCATTTTAAATGATTCAAACTCCTTTTGGGTCAGCACTTCGCACACTGTTACTCTGAATAGCAGATTAAGTGTAGTGTGGTTTTGTCTTCTGGGCATCCAGGCTCCTTCTCAAGAGGACATTGTGTAGGAGTTAAAGGACAGTAAGAGTTAGGAGATGTTACACTTTATTTTCTGTGGAATCAGAGAGGTTAGAAGTCCCCTCTTTTACCTGATTTAGAGAAATAAAGAGGATGAGTCACATGACTCTTTTTCAGCCAACCATGAAATGCGATTTAATTTATAGCTAATAGAAGTGAACAAATGCAGGATAGTGCTTTCTCCAATTAAATAAAGATCTAAATATAAAACACTTCACACCATCCTTGTCTAATTAGAGCATGTTCGGAGATTCATTTTTAAAGTTAAAATTGTCAATGCCACCTATTGGTAAAAAAGTAACATTGCAAATATGTGTTAATTTGCGTAATAGAAAAGACACTGGGGGAAATAATATTTAGTTATTACTCTGTTTGTTGTGACTATTTCAAGTTGAAATGTTTGCAAATATGTAATTTTTGTTGACTTATTTGTTGCTTGTGTTTCAGGGGGAAAAAAAAAAACACTACCGTTGAATGAGTCATCACGGAAAACAACCAGAGAGTGATGAAGATATAAATATGGCATCGACTTTCACAATGGAAGCATCTTACTATTTGCTTTTAAGGACCAAGAACTCCAGAGGTCTCAAAAGTTTCAAAAATTCAAGGGTGCTCGGGTGGCTCAGTTGCTTTAATGGCTAACTTAGGCTCACGTCATGATCTCATGGTTCATGAGTTCAAGCCCTGCACTGGACTCATTGCTGTCAGTGAAGAGCCCACTTTGGATCCTCTGTCCCCTTCTCTCTCTCTCTCTGCCCCTCCCCCACTTGTGCTTGCTCTCTCTCTCTCTCTCTCTCAAAAAAATAAACATTTAAAATTTTTTTTCAAAAATTCAGCAGATCTAAACCAGTGAGGATACAAGCTCTAACACCTGGAATAATATTAATGAGCAACAAGATGTCTGTGGCTAATGAGATTCCAACATTTGTAGCATACTGCTAAGCTTCATCTCATTAAAAAAAAAAATGTACAGGGGTGCCTGGGTGGCTCAGTCGGCTGGGTGTCCGACTTCAGCTCAGGTCACGATCTCACGGTTTTTGAGTTCGAGCTCCGTGTCAGGCTCTGTGCTGATTGCTTGGAGCCTGGAGCCTGGAGCCTGGAGCCTGCTTCAGATTCTGTGTCTCCCTCTTTCTCTGCTCCTCCCCTGCTTGCACTGTCTCTTTCTCAAAAATAAATAAAGGTTGAAAAAAAATTAGCAACAACAACAAAAAAAACGTACATTAGAAACATGTTGGACCCCAAGTACTTGGTGAGAAAATGTATCATTTGCTGCTTCTGAACTCTGAAGGTCATTTGTTAGGTAGAATCAAATCTTTAAAAAGGAAAAACTAAGACAACTCAAAATTTTACATTTATTAATTTCTCTATTTCAGATACTTAAATATTCATTACCGCACTTTTTATTTCTATTCATAATACCAGAGGGATATACTATGGGAAAATAGCTCATAATCATTAAAGAACACATGTTCATTTGTGGGCAATTTAACAATAGTGTTGAATTCTAACTGGTTCGTATAGTTCAGAAGATTTTAGCTAACTAGACTAAAACTCGAAGTTTACTTATAAACTAATGTTGCTTATAAAGGTATTTTATTAATTAAAAGATTCTAGTGAGTGTATGTCTCTACATAACAGGCATTTATAAGTCATACCAGACCAAGTATACTTTTATGACAATTTTTATATTCTCAAAATGGCAGCCTAATGTAACACCACAATGTGTTACTCGTACATCAAGATTTTATTTTACATTAACACACACTAAACTCTGCCAGACTTTAGGGATGGTTAAGTAGTTGCACATATTTATAGAGATTAGCACTATTAGCTTCATAAGCTAATATAATTAAAAGGTAAGGAATGTGGTCTGAAGAAAAATCACATAAAACCAGTGGGTACAGATAGAATTCATAAAGGAATATTTTACATTACTAGATGAAAACATAATCATTGCACATAAGCATAATTACTTCCGTGCTGATTACTTTATAGTGCACTGGAACTAATATTTTATAAAATAGCATTTGCTGCCGCCTAAAAAAGAGGCCATTCCTTAACACCTACAAGAGTGGATATCTTGAACTGTCTCACAATGAACGGGGGACTCCACTTCTATTTAAAAATGAGCAATTATGGCTTGGGGGCAGGAAGCCCTAAGTAAATGACAGGGCCTTTGCTTAGAAGGAGGTTGTTACCACATTTGATTTGCGGGTCAAAATGTTGATCCAGATTGAGAAATAACATAACCATTTTTGAGAGCTCTTCAGAAATGGTACCTGAGAGAACACTAGACAGGTTGGCTTTTACGGAAGCACAAATTGTATGCTTAGCCATTTGCCTAACACGCTATGTAAATGTAGAAATGACCGTTGTGGGGCAACAGAACTACTGGTTTACTATCTCACAACCGGGGCCTCAACTGCCCCTCTTGTCACCCTCACCACCCCCCCCCCCCCACCTTTCTGCTTTCTGAACATTTGGAGGGTTAAGTTTTGTAGAAAGCCAAAAGACCCCGATGTGGCAGCCCTGCCCATTAGCAGCCTAGTGAGAAACTGAACATAAACTGTTGCTCATCACGCCATCTCTGTGGCTAAAAACTCTGCCTCTGCTATTCGAGCAGCAGACAACTGGCTGGTTGTGTTTCCCAGCAGACAACTGGCTGGCTGTGTTTCCCTAAGTTCCGCACCCTCAGCTCTGTGTTCTGGTTTCCCACTTAGACGTCACCCCTTGCTGTTTTCTCTATCCTGTCCACCGGGTCTACCACGTCAGGAAAGTTCATCAACAATCAGCTGACTGAAGAAGTCCTGCTGGCATGTGGTGACTTGGCTGACACAGGAGATGGAAAAGGGAGAAATGATCGACTGTTGCTCTCAGTTTACAAGTAGCTCAATTCGTCAAAATGAGAATTACAAGAGCCCAGGAACAGGGCTCTGGCGCCGTGTGTCAAATCTTACCTTGTTCATCTTCCCTCTTATTTGTCATGGCGGACACTTGCTCTTTAGAAGGTAATGTCTCCTAAACGCTTCGCTTCAGTAGCTTTATGTAAAGAAGGAATGAACCCAGGCGGATGGAACACATATTTACCCAAACTCATTCTTTCTCTGGTACTTTGATCTATGACACAAAACTGTCAATACTAAATTCAATCACTGTCACTTTCAGGTGAAAAGAGTACCACATCATTCCTCAAAGAACACCTGTTGATTTAAGCCAGAGACATCATGCCATGTCATATTTTTCAAATACAGAATATCACACAGACTGGGAAAAGTAAACTGAACTCTGAGACTATCTGAAATAAAAGTACAATGAGAGGAAAAAAAAATATTTTAACATTAAAAAAATGTATCTATGGCAGACAGGCTGCATACGAAATCTCTAATGTTAAACTAAAAATTCACTTTGCATTTGTTGAGGACTTAATTGAAAAAAAAATTTTTTTAATGTTTATTTTTGAGAGACAGAAAGAGAGACAGAGCATGAGCGGGGGAGAGGCAGAGAGAGAGGGAGACACAGAATCTGAAGCAGGCTCCGGGCTCTGAGCTGTCAGCACAGCGCCCAACGCAGGGCTCGAACCCACAGACTGCGAGATCGTGACCTGAGCCGAAGTCGACACTTAAGTGACTGAGCCACCCAGGCGCCCCTATTATTAATGTAGATGCCCCCTTCCAAAAAAAAAAAAAAAAAAAAAAAAAAGTTAGCCTGCTGCCATGAAGACTGTAAGTAACTGAGAGAGAAAGCACAGCTGTTAAAGAACATATTAATACTAGCCAAGTGTTCTCATAAAGGAGACAATAAAAAGAAAGGAAGGAGAATTTTTACCCCTATCACAGATTTCAAGCCTCAAGTTCAGTTGAGAAGTAATGAGTGAGTCTTTACGCCTCCAATCCCATAAGAAGTGAACAGATCCTTCAGTCTTACCCATAGGTCTGTTTCTGTCCCTGAGGTCCCTGTGGCTGGGGTGTCGATAGGAGTCCCTGTAGTGGTGGGCAATGGCCATATCATCCAAACGGTAATGCTGAGGTGGAGGTGGGGTGGGGTGAGGCAGGCCATTGGGCTGGTAGGACAAGCCGTTATTTGGACTGTACCGCTGGCCTGGGCTAATAGTGCATGGTCGCTTGCTTGGATGTTCTGAGTGCAAAGGCTCTCTGTCAAAGCCATTTTCTTTGGTTCTAAAGGGGGAAGAAAAGAGTTGCGTCATGTTACTCAAAAGCCAGCATAGTTCAGATACTCACATTTGAACTTATAATATAAACAGAATGCTTCTTTATTGGCCAGAAACTTTCTAAAACTCAGCTTCCCAGAAGACCTATGGGAATTCACTGAAACCCATACTGAGGCCTAAAGAATCACAAGACTGCACACATGAGAAAATGAGTCCACTCCTCAAGTTAGCAAATATCTTTTCAGTTGAAACTCAGCTGGCTGGGTCACAAGTAAGAGGAATCCCAACCTCCCTCTATGGTTAACACTTTCATTCAAAAATGAGTACCTGATTTCAAACAAATTACCCTAAAACTGAACTATCTTCGATGAAGATTCATCAAGGTAGTGTGGCATCACTCTCTTGATGAATTCTTAAGGGGAGTCTGTTCCATTTATCCAACTTGGCATCTGACTTTCATGTCAGAACATCTAAGAGCTGTGTTGCCCAATACCATAGCTACATGCAGCTGTCTAAATTTCACTGGAAGCTAACTGAAATTAAGCTTAAAATTCAGTCCTTCATTAGCAGTAGCCACATTTCGGGTACTCAATCACCACCTCTGGCAACGGTATCGGACTGCACAGATACAGAACATTTCCATCATCCCAGAAAGTTCTACTGCAAAGGGCTGACCCAACTGAACTAAAACAGCAAAGCCATGCCATGTCTGGGAGTCTGACATTGCCTTTGTCACCGAGATCATTCATCAGCAGTCATAAACAGCCACCTGGAAGTAAGCCCCCCCTTAAAGCAGAGGAAGCTCGCCCAGAGAGCTTATGTGACCTGTCATCAGGTCTCAGGGCAAGATGGGCACACCCTGACTGTACTTCGTGATGTGATACGCAGAGCTTTGAACTTGGCTTTCAGAAGGAATACAGTCTACCAATGAGCCCTGATAACTAATCACTGCTCCTCGAGTCTCAAACAGAAATAGGGCTAAAGAAATATTTGGGGGCTGTATATATCTCTATTCTTAGAGACCCACTCAGTATATCCAGTAAGATAAGAATGATCCACATCCAACACTGACTGAAATCACAGCTCCTAAATTAATTGTTTCCTTGGTGTTTGGCTCTCCCCACAAGACCAGTACTCTGTCCTTAGGCCAGTGATAACACCTATTTTCCCAGGGAAATTTCCCCACGACAATTCTACCAAGTCACAGTAACTGTAGATTTCCACATGCCTTTTGGTTTTAGGTGGGTGACAATAGCATAGAGACCTTTTAAGACACTTTTCTTGGTTTCCTACTATCCAGGATACTCTGTCTGATGATACCAGAAGGATCTGCGTGGAAACTAACTCAACAACAGAGATGCAGAGATTAGAGCAGTAAGATTCTATCATGAACCATCCTGTATGTCCCTTTAGGGTAGAGCCTTGGTGACAGTTTATACACACCGGTTGAGGAAGATGGAGGAGTTAGAGACAGAAGGCCCAAGCACACAGAGAACTGAAACTCTGCAGGGTTCAATGTGAAATGAATATATGCCCACTGCATGCCGAATAAAGATGCACCGTTCTAGAGACAGGAGTCTGGGCAACGTTGGAAATGACAGCAGGGCATGGTCCTCGTGAGAGTGGCAGCCAGAAGTCTTAATGCCGCCCCATCAGAGCATGTGTCTGAAACACACTGACTCCATACATACCGATCATCGATAACAGACTAAAATGCCCAACGTATCTCAGACATTAGCTAAATGCACTGCTTTAAAATAATTTTCAAAAGTGAAAGGGAACATTCTAGCTATCAATTTATCTTCTCAGAATATATTCATGTCATTCGAATCTGTATTTTCATATCCTCTACATTTCTGAATAACACACTTCAACATTCAATGTGCATGACCAGCATAAATCAGTTGGAAAATACTGAAGACTATTAGTAGCTACGAACATAATGCTAACACAGCACCTACCTTACCGGCAGGGTGGTGTAGTGGAAAGAGCACTGGACTGGGAATCAAGAGACCTGAGATCTAGTCCTGGCTCTTCCACGACTAGCTGTGTGACCTTGGGCAAGCCACTTAACCTCTCTGGACCTCAGTTTGCTCATCTGTAAAATGAAAGGGTTGGACTAGATCAGTGGTTTTCAAACTGTGCCACCTGAGGTGCTTTTAAGGGATTCTGCAGGTAATGAAGAACTTTTCCCCCAAACAATCAAGATTTCAAGGGCCAGAGGAAACCCCTTATTCTTTTCTGTTTTACCAGTTGGGGTTCCACCTAAGGTTCCATTTTAAAGGAAAAAGTCTGCTGCTAATATCAAGTTTGAAAACCACTGGACTAGATGATTTCTGAGGTCCTTGCTAGCTTGAAAATCCTGCGATTCAATTATTCTGTTTACATCTACAGGTCACTTATGCCATCAGGGTCATGATCAAAACACACAGGGCTAATGGTCCTCTGGCCCGACGGTGTCAAAGTCAACCACATTAGCCGACAGAGAACTTCTCTGTTCTTTGCTTTGGACAATTTATAAATATTTGTAGCTGATTTTTGGCGCAAAAATAAAAACTATCCTCTAAATACCTTGTAGCAGCCCCTGTCGAATTTCTAAATACACAAATATCTCTGACTCAGCTGTCAAACCACACAACGTACTGGTTTTGTCTCTCCTGGTTCAATGATAACAGCAACACACAACACTGGAAGAATTCTTATAATTTTCCAAGTGGTTGGATATGTTATGTACTTGAACCCTCAGATCAGCTGTCTAATCAGTGCTGTTACTTCGATGACCTATTATTATGAAAAACGAAGCTTTTCCCCCCTAAACATTAGTTTCTACATTAGTAGAATAGATACATTAGTATCTAAGAAGCAGGGCTAGGTCCTGAGTCTATCCTATCATTTCTATCAGGTCCCTGCTGTCCTATCCTGGGTCCCAGGACTCTGCTAGCCTATTGAAACAATAAAGCTCATCACCTCACAAAGTTAGCTATATTTTACCAGCAAAGCATTAAAACATTCACGGCTCATAGAAACAAAGCTATGAAGAAGTCTCCCTGGTGCTTCCACAAATCACCATGTCCAGTTACAAGGGCAACCCTATTCAAAGGATGTATGTCCAGAAAGGTAACTAAAACATCTGAAGCACTATTTGCCATCTTCTTAGAAATGCCTACAACTGTCTCCACCTCATTTGCTTGAGCAAATTCCAAATTAGCCCTTTATATGTTGCCCTTTCAAAGCGTATAGGGCTGAACTAACAAACTGTCCCATCGCTTTTCATTGTCTCATCCCAGCATACTCTTGAAATAACTCAAATTCGAGTGGGAAGTCTGTCACGTCTCAGAGATTTCCAGGAGGCATTTTTCTTGTTTGTTTGTTTTTTAAATCAGCCTGAGAATATTCCATCTCCCCAGCAGAAATTCTCCTGAACATAACCCAACTACTTTAACATTTAGATCCCAATCATTCCTCTCTCAAGAGTCTGATGACCCTAAGAACAGAGGGCCATTCAGGACTCAGCTGTGTGACCTTGGGAAAGTTAACATTCTGGCTTCAGTTTCCTGTCCAATAAAATGGGACCAAAGGCAAACAATATGTGTTAAAACACACACACACACACACACACACACACACACACACACACACACACACCCCAAAACTTAAGAGGTGACCGAATTTACATTTTACCGCATCTCAGGCTGTGTTTTCCCCCCAGCTCCTCAGTAATAAAGGCTGTGAACCATTTTAGAAAAAAACAACAACAACAACACATTTTTAAAACATTTTCCTCTACATAAAGTATTTCAAAACTTATGATTGACTAGTGTGAGCTGATAATCCCTATTTATATAGAACAATGTAACATTCAAGGAAATGAGGGAAATGGAAAAAGTTATTATAAAATCATGACAGACAGAATGAGAGGACCAATCTCCTACATGACTCGAACAGGCATTTTTTTTTCCTCAAAAAAAAAAAATGTGGCGGAAAATATCACTATGAAGATTGCCGTTCTAGAGAGATGCAAATCTGGACAGCATAATAGGCGACAGAATGGCAAGGAAAACAACTTACAAATTCTAACCTCAGTGCTATTGCAAATCAATATCTGTGCTGGGTCCTCACGTTGAGTTACCGCAGGTATTTCAAACAGGACGTGTCCAAACTGACCTCATCCTTCTCTGGTACCTCCTGTGCTGGTCAATTTTGCCACCTTCTACCTAGTCGCCCAAGCAGAAACTTGGAAGTCATGCTACAACTTTCCTCTCCTAATCAAGTGCAGCCAAGGGCTTGACTCCCTGGCACAGACCCCCCTGCCCTACCCCAGGACACCTCATCTCGGGCTGCTCCCACCACTGTCTCCCTCAACCAGCATCTCAGCCAGAGCCAGGGCTAAGATGCCAGCAGACTGTCACAATCAAAACATACGCATGTATTTTTCTATTTCAGAAGTGCGTACTTAAATCTCAGGAGGTAACAGTTGTATGATCAAGAAGCCCAAAGACATTAATAACTTTAAATACATCTTCCTTCCCTTTCCGAACACGTGTGATTTGTTAAGGTTCCCAGAGACTAACCGGACGCTGAACCAAAGTGGAGGGATATCATTCTTGACATCCTATTTTCAGAACACAAATCAGCCAAAGGTCTCTTCAGGAATTGTTAGGAACTAGGTGAGTTTAGGTAAAAATTTTACAGAACACCTTCCCACTGGTGTTGAGTAATGTATCTGAAATGAAATATATTAACAAACTACCCTGCCTCCTTAAAAGGAAAATCAAACCTAATTCTTCATGACACCCCAGGGTGGTTTCAACGTTCTTGCCATCTCCCTGGAGGAAGATGGGGGAGCACAGAGAGCTGGAGGACACAGGACCATCACCGCTGGGCCATATGGCAAGAAGCGCCTTCGTCTCTCCACGGCTAAAGCAGCACCCAGGAGACAGCTTCCTGAGCAGTATGCTAATACTTTCAGGAGTGAATAAGATGCAGGTGGGCGTTTGCCACTCCAGACAGACACCCACCACGCCTGGATCTTCAAAGATTACAATCTGCGGGTTTGCAGAGCCATCTGAGTCTTGCCTCCCGTGTCTCCTAAAGCTTGCCACCTGCTCAGCAGCTGGGGTACTTGCTGCTGGCTGTCCCCGTGCCTTTCCTAATTTCTGGCCACTGCAAGGTACTCACGTTCTCCTGCTCCTGACCTCTCTCTGAAACTGTGCTTTCTTACTCTCTCATCTAGAAATTCCAACTGGAGCCCTCCAGTTTTTTTCCCATCAGTGAACCGGTCATGGCATTTTGTCCCTGGGCTACTCATGGCGATTTTCATGGTTGTGGCTGTTTCAGATAGGTGTCTTTTAAAACAGGAGAAAGCAAGAAAGTAAGAAAGCAAGCAAGCAAGATTCTTGAGGGAGAGCCCGTTTGGTATACTCCTGGAAATGACGGCATTCAGCTTAACTTTCTTTGTTCCAGTAGTGCTGGCATTGTTGTTGTTATGCGTGTTGTGCGTGTGGCGCTTTCCTTTGTTTTGGTTCAGACATCTAGTGTGTGTAATGTGCTGTCCTAAGCTTTAGTGGGAATACAAAGATGACCAAGCCACAACTCACGATCCCCCCAATACCCTCCTCATATGATTACCTCTCAGTACTAGACTTATCTGGAAGCATGCTGGCAAGAAATAAACATCATTTCATCAGAGACATAAGGCTTCTATACGTCCATGCAGGACCTGAATTTGGCAGGTAGCATAAAAATAGTACAAGAGGGGACTGGGCTGTTAGGAATAAAGATCACTCCACGATGACACTCGAAAGAGCGGAGGCTATGGAGAGGGCTTCAGATTTTGGCACTGCTGATTGCTGGAACTTAGAAAGCTTAACCCCTATGAGCCTGTGTGTTTTCATCCACAAAGTGAGAATGGCGGTCTCAGAGCTACTAAGAGGGCTATCTGAAAAACTCCGCGTGCGGAGCCCAGCACACATTTGGCATTCAATAACTTACCCAAGTCACTTTGTGTTCGAGGTGGGGCATTCAGTGGCTGGTGGTAGAAGAAACGTAGCTCTAAGAGCATGGGTGTTTGAGTCAGAGGAGGAAGGATCAGAATCCCACCAGTGCCTCTTACAAGCCATGTGACCTCAGGCCCATTCTCCAGCCTGCCTGTACACTGGAGGACTATCAGAGTAAGTGCCCTACGGTAGTCCCCCCCTCTCTGCGGTTTCCCAGCTCCCATGGTCAACCGCAGTCCTGGAGCAGATGACCCTCCTTCTAACGAATCATCTGAAGGCCTGTTATCATAGCCTGATGCGACATCGCGATGCCCACGTCATCCATGTCACTTCATCTCATCATGTGGGCATTCCTTCATCCCACCTCATCACAGGAAGGGTGAGTAAGATATTTTGAGACCACGTTCACACAAACTTTTATTACAGCGTGTTGTTACAACTGTTCTATATTATTCACGTGGTTGCTGATCTCTTACTGTGCTTAATTTGTAAATCCAACTTTATCGCAGGTATGTCCGTAGAGGAAAAAAACACAGTATACAGAGTGGTTTTAGGCATCCGCTGCGGGGGACTGCTTGGAACGTATGCCCCCGGATGGCGGGGGCCTACTATATATTAATATGTCGGTTATTTAGCGTGAGGACTGGCACATCTTAAGTGCTCAGGAAAACAGTAACCATTTTTTTAAGCTTATTTTTGAGACAGAGATACAGAGAGATAAGGAGAGAGATTGAGCTTGTGAGCAGCGGAGGGGCAGAGGGAGAAGGAGAGAGAGAGAGGGAGAGAGAGAATCCCAAGGAGGCTCCAGCGCTCTCAGTGCAGAGCCTGACGTGAGGCTAGACACCACGAACCATGAGATCACAACCTAAGCCAAAACCAAGAGTTGGACGCTTAACCACCTAAGCCACCCAGACACTCCAAACGGTAGCCATTTTTAGTAGTTATGATTGGGAAGCCTTCATTCAAATAGTAGATACTGAGTTAGCCTATAAAGTATGGATAGAATGACATACAAGAACCAAGGAAAAGGGCAGAAATCACCAGAACGCAGACTCAAGCATGAGGAGTATTCAGCAGGGCTAGACCCTAGGAGAGCAGCAAGAAGCAAGGCTGGCAAGTTCATGCTGAGGTTGGTGTGGAGAGACCAAAACATCCCCTACAACCATGCAAGTCTTCTTATCACGTAAATGCAACCTGATCCTATTTCACTAGAAACCTTCACAATTGATCTGACTATATAAAAAAAAGTCACCTCTAGAAGAATGACTACTCACTTCACGCAACTCAAGACTGCGTAAAAGATTGTGACACGAAACAAGAATGCATGAATGTAACATAAATTCCCTACATTTTGTCATAGACAACTGAATGCAAAAGACAATACGAACTTAAGTCTTACTTGCATCATCAGTTAATCCTACCACTCCCTGTAAAGTGTATCTACCTTTTCTTTCTAGAAAGACAAAAACATCGAAACCTCACTTATTCTACAGAAATGGAAAAATGGGCCTCGTAGGTTCAGCCGGCATGTGCTGTGATGACCCATCTTAACATTCAACCAACACGGTTTCAAAACGACTGCTTTCTGACCCTCCAACCTTCAGTATTTTTTAACTTACTCATTAAGTCAGGAAACCTGGCTGACTGAGGATCCTGTCCCGGATAGTAAACCCCCAGATTATACTATCACATTTACCCACTTGGGCAGTTACATGGCAGAAATGAGTAAAGGGGGAAAGTAAGGCGGGGGGGGGGGGGGGGGGGAGGAACGACACCTAATTTCTCGTTGAGCTTATTTAGACTGCATATTAAAACATAATTTGTGGGGCGCCTGGGTGGCTCAGTCGGTTGGGCGGCCGACTTCGGCTCAGGTCATGATCTCGTGGTCCATGAGTTCGAGCCCCGCGTCCGGCTCTGTGCTGACAGCTCGGAGCCTGGAGCCTGTTTCCGATTCTGTGTCTCCCTCTCTCTGACCCTCCCCCATTCATGCTCTGTCTCTCTCTGTCTCAAAAATAAATAAACATTAAAAAAATTAAAAAAAAAAACCATAATTTGTGGAACTGCAAGATTTCAGGTATGTAAATATGCTGGGTTTGCCACTAAGAAGCTCTGTGACTTTAGGCAAGTTCTTTGGGCCTTCGTTTCCTCGAGCCTAAAGAGAAAGGGTTGGCCTGGTAGATCCCAAAGATCCCTCCCCGCTGACAAGCTGCAGAATTCTAAAGGTCAAACAAGTCTTTGTAGAAAATAATATTTAATTATTGAGGGAGGAGGAAATATATAATAGTGCAACTATGTGGCCTACATAATAAAGTCTCGATGTGTTAAGCTGAGAACGAATTAAAGCATAGTTAAATTAAAATGATGGCCTAGAAGAAGAGGATTAATATTTAACATTGATCATTTGAAATAGTAAGGGGTGGAGGTGGAACTCGTGTTACCCATACAAACCCAAAGACCATTCAGCTGGATTTCTTAAGCAAGAAAGATTCTCTGAGTCAGAAGATCAGCATGAACAGGTGTGAATACAGTATTAAAAAGACACATTATGACCCAAAGCTGCGATATCAAAGCTGTGAGCAAAGAAAGGTAGCAATGATAATTAACGGAACACAGGTTTTTTTTTTCACCCTAAAGTTTTTTTTAACCATTTTGCAGTCTCAAAGGAATGCAGCCTTGTCTAATTGTTCTTTCCCTCCTCACCCCATATGAAAACGTGAGTGGCTTCATGACTCTCATGGTGAGAAGTTTTAAAGAGTGCCCTTCTTGTCTTATCTTTGACAGTGGTCACTTTGGGGGCGCCTGGGTGGCTCGGTCGGTTAAGTGTCCGACTTCGGCTCAGGTCATGATCTCACGGTCCGTGAGTTCGAGCCCCGCGTCGGGCTCTGTGCTGACAGCTCAGAGCCCGGAGCCTGTTTCAGATTCTGTGTCTCCCTCTCCCTATGCCCCTCCCCTGTTCATGCTCTGTCTCTCTCTGTCTCAAAATAAATGAACGTTAAAAAAAAAGAAAAGAAAGTGGTCACTTTGTGTAATCAGTGCAAGGAAGGTCCCCATCCCCTTCGTCATCTTCTTCCTTCACAGAGTGACAAAATAAAGGTCTACCATAACCAATCAACTTTTAAATGTCAACGAAGAGTAGAAATCAGAATTTTCCATTTACTTTCCTCAGCATTTTAAATAATGGCGTGATTTTAAAACGAAAATTGTCTTTTTCTAAGTCAGGTTGTACACTATTCTACCACAAACCTACCAACTCAGTATAGGTGTTCAGAAAATTCACCCTGGAGATATTTTAAAAAGGAAGTTGACTAGATTTCAGGTTTGTTTTTGTTTTTGTTTTTTTTGACAGAAAAAAAAATTTCATAGATTCCCCCAGAGTGTTCATTTCTCTGTAAATAACAATAATGTTTCAGAAAAGAAGAAGAAAAAAAAATAACCAGTGGCAATCACATTTAAGGATGAGAAGAAGGCTACATTTGCCAAAACCCATCCCTGAAATTCACGATGACTGTTCAGTGGATTAAATCTGCAACCGTCACAGAATTTGAGCCCCCAAAGTTGTAAACAAAATATAGAGCGCTCTTTTGTTCGTGACATGTCATGAACAAATTACCAAAATGTGTTTTCTCCTCAGGTGTCAGTTTTTCCCTCTTTTAGTGACTGATGGTTCCCAGTGTTATTACAGAAACAGATTGATCTTTTTAATGAGCCAGTTTAATAGACTCCAAAATCTCACCGTGGCTGCTCATCCATGTCAGACCATATGCACCAACAAAACATTCAGTAAAACAAAAAAAGCTCTGCTGTCAGCTCCATACTCTATAAAATTTCATATAGTAGATCTGGATATACAGATAAATAACCGGAGAAGAGGAAAATGCATATGCAAACAAGATGCAGAAAATATATGCAAAAAAATACTGTAGAGACCCATATTTTCTTGGCTCTGATCACATTCCCACAAGATACAAATGTATTTACACAACATGTTCTCATTACCCATCCTCCTAAGTCTAAGGAAAGCCACTTGCCATCCTTCCATTAAAACACACACTTCGGGGTCCCACTTGCAAAAGAATGTTCCAGCCCAAGAGCAGCTGTGTGAATTCTGACGCCAGCAACTCTCGATGAACAACCGAAGGGAGAATAAGCCTGGAGGCTCTTTTAAGAAAGTTCTACTTGATCGAATGCAAACATGCATGCACATACAGCTACAGATCACCAAAACAAAAATGCTGATTATGTGTGGAACTTAAAGGAAGTTTCCATACCAGTGTTAGCACACTGCTCAAGGCTCACCTCAGCGTCGTCTGAGCAAAGTCTGCAGGCACAACACCTTCAAATAGAAAACACTGGAAAGAAAACCAGTGGGGCAAGGGCTGGGAATATAGAGAAGGAAATGAAACTGTTCTGTCTGCTAGTCAGCAATTGGGGTTTCTAGAACAGGTGGTGTCCACTTCCAATTTTGCCCTATAGGATTATCTTTACCTTTATGGCAGCCATCTAAACCTTTCCCTGGTATCCGAGCGTCCACTCAAATGTTTTCTTCCCAAGTGTCCATCTACGCTCTCCCTAATTCTTTGATATGATCCTAGAAAAATGGAGCCTGAACATCTCCATACCTGCACATAGCACTGATTTCCTGCAGGGTAAATGGGTTAGAATCAGAGTAAGGTACCTGTGAGTCATCTGTCCTCGGGCTGGCTCTTGGTTTTCAGTATCATGTGGACACCACTCAGACACCTGGATTAAGCGGCTTCCTTTAAAAGCTAAAGTACCAAATGCTGCAACACGACTGAGGAAATACGGCTTGCAAAGACGAGAAAGCGGCACTGCAGGCAGGTCATGTTTGGAGGTGGGTCTACAGCATGTCAGAAGTAAACTAACGTTTAACCTTTTGCTTTAGGATTTTAAACCACTAAAGGGTCCTATGTCCAGAGGAGAAAAATTCCAGAGACTGTAGCATGAAAACTGCTTAACAGAGGATTATGTAATAACTGTATGTAAACTGGCTGGCTTTTAATAACATCCTGATTTGCAAAGCAGCTAATACATTTAAGGGTAGCTAAGTCGGTCACAGATAGATGTCTCTGAGTAGCTCCAAGGATCATAAGCTCCTATGAATCTGGAACATAATTGTGCCAGAACGTTAACCCCCTCAAAGGCTGTCACATTCATGCCTGATGAAATGCAGAAAGAGACAATGGGTAAGTAGAGAAAGGAGACAAATCACGTGACAAACACATTTCTGAATACAGTTTCCTTTGGATACAGTTCCATATTTTTACAAACACTATGCAGGATACTGCTAATAAGGCTTCATACTCCTCTATTAGAAAATATTTATATGGGAGAATGAGGTCCTCAAGAAAATTATTTTAACAGGCACATGAGAAATTTCATGGAAACGCCTTATTCAACAACCACTTTGTAGGGCTGCATGGAGAAGGGGCTTTGTTTTACAGTTCTTAGAATTCTCAGGTGTGAGAGCAGAGTGTCTGATGGAATGAATACTGGCTGAGAAACTATTCAGCAAAAAATGCCATCTATTAATCCTATTAACTTAACGCCTATCTTCACTCAGTTCATCTAGCTTCCCAGAAGTTTTCTCGTAACTCAAATAAACCCCAAATGAAAAAGCTATTGCATTGTGTTTATTGAGCAACGCCTAAAGGCCAGCCTTCAAAACCACTGTGTTCTGAGAAAACCTGGAACGGCAAATTTCCTAACACTGAAGGGCAAAATATGTGGTCGGGTTGAATTATGTAATAAATAAGAATCTCAGTCTTGACTGTATGTCTAAGGACCATCAGTGGCACCTAGGATATCTGAATATTGTTCATCTTCACCTTTTCCTTTAACGACGATAAACCTGCACCAAAGACTGACTGACATGGGCCAGAGATTCATCATCGCTCTGTAACATCCCCCCACCCCGGGCCAGCGCAAGCTCAGAGACGGCCACCCTAGCGCGGTGCTGTGTTGCAAGGGGACAGCAGTTCAGACGTGACGCGAAACACGGTGTTCGTTCCACAGATGGGAGGAAAAGGCCACGGTGAGTCCGGGGTCCTCCCCCCCCCCCGCTCACCTGTCTGGAGTTCGCCTCTTCCCGTTTTCGTTCACATCGAGAAGCAGCTCTGAGGAGTCAACAGGTGAGGTGGTGCTGGCATCCAGAAGCAGCTGTTCATGCTGGGCGAGGTACTGGGCAGGGTTCTGTTTGGCCAGCCTTGCGCAGTGGAGGAGCTCACGCTGCAGCAGGGGCAAGTTGGCCTGTGGGA